>NC_062522.1:22835766-22875766 GCF_022655615.1 Tachysurus fulvidraco
TCATTGAGATGAAGAGGAACTAAATGAAGCTAGGAGAAAAAGCCAAAAGGACAACAAGGAGAAGAGAGATGAAATCTGTAATAAACTTGAATTATGAATATAATTACGCACGATTATTTTACACTGCCAAGATCCGCTACCCCCCCCCCCCCTCCACCCACCCCCCCACACCCCCCAAACACATTTATAACTAATCTAAATAAGTAGCTGGCCCCACTAAGTCTTTGGCTTTCCTCCTTTTTTTGTGGTGATTTATATAAAATGTGCAGATAAGGTTTTTGCCAGTGAAGGAAATATGATTGGAGGATTTTTATCAGGCTCTGCATGAATTACAGGTTGGAAAAATGCTTATGTAGGGGCATTTCATTAATCATTTAATCATAAGCCGAGCAGGATGTTTGAACCGATTTCACAAATACCCTTTCATTTCTCTACTTCATTATGCCCGCTAATGGATCCAATATATTATATATATCATAAATTATATCGCATCGCTGCTGACCATGTAGGTCACTATCACCAGGTGGGGATTTGTGGAGCTGAACAGCAGCGATGTCGGAGGGAAGGGAACCACAATGCACATGCCGGGTGGGTTACTGTCTTCTTTTCCAACACACCTATTCTTGCCATTCACACCTAATGGAACGAGCCGGGGCGGCGGCCACGACCGCAGAAGTGACGGCTTAATCGATGTCGGAGCTGTGATGTAACTGCTGCAGATGTTACACTGAGTGAGACATGCATGTGAGGTGATGGAGACCTTCGGGTAACCGGACAAACAGGATGAGATTGGGAGGAACCCGTGCGAGACGTGCGTGCTGTCTGAACAGAAAAAGACTGAAATGATAGTGGATGAGTGTGTGTCATCATAAAGACATATAGATATATATCCTATATGTCAGTTTGCATAACTTTTCTACATAAAGACTTCAACATAAGATGAGGAAAGGCTTCATCTCAAATGGAATGCTATGATGGTAGTCTTAAAGTTGATTGTTTTTCCATAGTAGCACATCCCAAAGTGGTTTCTTTCTCTTATACCACAGGAGCTTGGGTGATGATCGAAAAAGGTCATTTATGAATGAACAGGTTAAGATTTTTTGTACCGCTTAAAATGAACACGAGGCAAAACGGCTCTCGTTCTCGCTTAGCGCGTGAATTGTTTCTATAGAAAGAACTGAATTATAATCGTTGCTACGGTCACGGTCATGAGTCGTGCCGTAAAAGAAAATTAATCAACAGCTTCGGACCGATCGGATTTTGAGAATTCAACAGAACTGAAGGTATAATTATAAATAAACAAAGTCATTTTATTTTATTTTATTATTTCCTCACCAACCTCCTAGAACGGTGTAGGGGAGAAGAGAGAGTTTGGATATCGTGCAAGCGTTTTTTTTTTTTTTTTTTTTTTTTTAACCGTCCATCAAAAATCCCACCTTAAAACACGACATGGAGCAACGTGACGTGCGTATGAATCTCTTCTCACTTTCATCCTTTGTTACACTGCATGAATCCCCCTCCCCCTTCCTTTTTCTCTTTCTAATGACATGTAGAGTAAGAGTGCATAATTAATAGGAAATGAAATATTCAAATGGCCCTTAAATCAGCCTCTCAGAAGAGTGTCTGGGCTTGAGGAGGTCTGCCCGAACGGCACGACTGACAGCAGGAGGGACTTTGAGCACTGACATGTGTCACTTTCTGGACCTCAAGCGCATGGACTTTTTTTTTATTTTTTATTTTTATAAAGCTTCCTGGCAGGATGACAGTGTCTAATGTAAATTGCCACAATAAACCGAGTTAAACAGCCATTGCTTAAACAGTCAGCATTTTACATGTCATTGAGACGGCCTGTCCTCTTATCGCCGGCTTAAATAATATGGTGTTAGTCACACCGAGGGAACAGCTAGAACAACATCTCTGAGCAAACTACAGAATTGTTTATTGTTCCTATTGACGTGCAGACGTTTACTTGAGCAAATACAGCGTGTCCTCCAGAAAAAACACGATCGAGTGTCATTTAGTATGCATTTATTTATTCATATTTTGTTTGCCATTAAGTCTAATAATGCACATAGTGTACCGAGCATTGTGTTGTGTTTGTAACTGCTTCTCGGTACTGAGTAAATAGATTGATATGCTTCGTGGTAAGACGGCCTTCACACCCTGTTAGTAGGTTTTTAAACGGATGCTGACGGCGTCTATTTATTCTAGTTCTATACTAATATGGCAAGTAAACATAAGGTCAAAATTGAACAGACAAAGTGTTTAGTATGTGTGGTAAATATACACACACACACACTTTTTCTGAAACGTCACAGAACTCTTTAGTCCTGTTAAGCCGTGCTGTTCCCCAAACATGCGGCCCACCTCTCCCTCCAAGCCCTCATCTCCCGAACAGGAATCAGTCTTTTCATTTACTTTATTTATTGTGACAGCACGAGCAGGTATGCGATATTTTCTTTCACAGACAGAATAAATAACCTCCGGGTTTAAAACAACAGCTTGGCCCGATGCTGGTTGTTGCTGTTGGCACACGTTGTGGAGATCTGTGTGCTGTTAGTGCGCTGCTTCTTTTTCACTGCGCTCGGATACTGCTGACTATATGCTTCTTCTCACTCGCTTCCCTCTCGAGTCAGAGAAGCTTTTTCGGTGCCTCTTATCGTCTGACCTGATGTAGCGCTCGTCTTTTAGCCTTTTATTTGCGATTCTTCTGGGCCGTCGAGCGGCAGACTGGAGGAGGTGCATGTGGTAACGTTTAACGGCGTCAAGCGCTAACACCTCCTCTATGCCGGGTGAACCTTCACCCTGCCTCTTTTAAACAAAGACAGCTTTTGTGGTGCCTCTACAAGTGTTTTCTTAACATGTTCCAAGCAGTTTAGGGCAAGCAAGTAAAGTAAACAAGATGTTGCCATGATAAAAACACTTGTGAAAACACTGCAGAGTGCACTTGGGTCCTTTTTAAGGAGAGGGAATTTTTTCTTTCCTTCGCCAAGCTCTCAGATGCTAATTCCTCTCATTTTTGTAAACAAATGATGAAGCTATGAACTAAGCCACAGAGAGTGGAAGGGAAAAAAAAAAAAAAAAGCAGGGATGGATTAAGGAGGACACTCCAAAGCCTGCTGTAACATATGAGAAACAGGCACTCATTTTCCTGTTTAGATATTTGCTGTGTGAAGTGGGAAAAGCACACGTTCCTTTATGCTTACAGCTTGAAAGAGTGCAAGCGTACTCATTAACACTTGCTTTCGCTGGCTAGGAGACGACAGAGGAAGATTACAACATTATCTGCAATGCGATCTGGAGAAACGGTTACAGTTCCACACACCACTCTCTTTTTTTTTTTTTTTTATACAGCTCTTTTAAATAAACTTCACTGAGTGGCATGAGATCTGACTCTGTAAACTGAAGCAAAATGCAGGGAATGAAAAAAAAGGATGAAGAGGAGGAGGAGGATGAGCAGCCGTGGCCTTGCACCTATCTGTGGGTCTTTTGTTGCTCTGTGGGCTTTATTTTGATATAATGTGGCCTGATACCTAATCACTAACATGCTGGCATGCTGCTTGCTCTCATCATCTTTGTGTGGGATTACGCACACTCAACAGACTGAAGCTACGGAGATTAGGAGAAGCAGGAGTTTGCCGTCGTGTTCCGGCGTGTTTTTTTAAACACCTCGTCCTTTAGTGCTGATAGAAACGCTTGCTGCACATGTATACATGCGGTGTGTCACATGACACGCCTGGAGCACATGGGCTCAGGATAAGTGCCTAACATTAAGGTAGAAGGGGAAAGACACAGCTGCTGTATACATTTGCATTATCGTCGGCGCGCCAGGGCTTGAGCTGCTAAGCTGTAGGGTTCGTCTGCTAACGGTTTGTCGCTGTAATCGGCGCAGACTTGCTTTGTTCTGCCAAAACCCGTGTACACGATTCTTACGTTCGCTTACAGAATGAGCCTGTGATCTTGTCTCGCTACAACGACCAGCTGTAAGTGAAAAAAAAAACAAAACAAAACAAAAAAATTGGACATAAAAGGTGGCGGTAGAAGGAGGAACGAGACAGAGCCCCTATCTCTGTCCGCAGAGAAAAGACAAGGGCAAACCTGCAGCGCTCTTGTGGTGCGGCCTGCTGCAGATAAACATGCCTCTCGTGTTTGTTTGGGACAAAGTGGCAGAAATCACCATGGGAACAGCACTTATCACTCTCGCACACACACTCACACACGCACAAACACGGAGGGTCCACCTGTAGCGTGGCTGAACGGCTAAATGAAAGGGGGAGCGCGGGAGCAAGGCGAGATGCTATTAAAGCGCGCGGTGGAGTACGAGCTGTACGATACGACTCGGTTCACCTTCATAAGTTTCAGGAGTTAGAGCAAAGATTGTTTTTTTTTTTTCCCCTCTCTCTTACTTGAGGAAAGACTGGAAGTCATCGAACACCGCTTCGCATCCTGGCCATTTACACACGCCGTGTGCGTAGAGCGGGTGGCTGTGGTGCGTGTGCTCGTCCGGCGCCGAGCTGTGGAAAGACAAACACATTAATATCAGTAAAACAGCTTCAGTCACACTTTAATGTCACACTGTTAACAGTAAAGCATTTAACCTTCACCCTAATAAGGCTATTAATGTTCATATATTCCATAAAAGCACTGCGCTTAGATTATACATCCCAGTGTCCCAGCGCTGACTTTAGCATGGAGTCGCTCATTGTGATCAGTGTTCACGTGTGATCTAGGCTTCCTCGTGGCCAGTCAGGGACTCGGAGTGATCCGGCCAATCGATAGCTAATTCTGGGGGTCTGCTGACAGGCATGGCTTTGAAACAGCATGGCCTTTCAGTTGTGACCGCTGAACCGTGATCCCTCCATCCACCTGGAGCAGCCGGCCTTTCCCACAACAGGAAGCTTCCCAATCCAGCTGGCCAGCGCCCACCGAGTGCAAACAGTAAACACACTCCACCTGCTATCAATTCATCTGCCCGCTGAGAGACGGCAATGGGTGTGCGAGCGAGGATTTGACACACGCTTTTCCCCTACGTTTGAAAGCGCCTTTTGCTCGGACTACAGGAGTTGCATCAGCATTAAGCGGAGTGTGTGACTGTTACAAAATCAAATGCGGCAGTGCTGTTGCTATCTTGAACCTGATTGGACAAAAGGTGCAACAGGACGGCTCTGACAACGGCGTAGGCTTTAAACTAAACTGAAACGAAAGGTTGTTCTAACTGGTTCTAACGTGTTTCCGTTTCTATTGTAACAAGTCGTTTACAGCTACTACTATAAACGCTGCTACGGTCAAGGTTACTTTAAGATGCTTATTTAACATTTATGAAGGTGTTTTGTAATAGTCAGTATGTTTCCCTCACAGGACGGTCTTACTGTATGTGTGCGTGTTCTTTTTTTTTTTTTTTTTGTCCTCTCTCTTATTAACATTACATAATCCGCTAGCTGCCATGTTCGAGCGAGATTGCCTGCATTGCTGAATTCAACGCTAAACAGAAATGTAGATGCAGTTGAAAAAGTAGCAATAAACAACCGTGTCAAACAGCGCGATAGCCGTCTCACCTGGTTCTTACGCTGCCTTCAGCCTACGGGGCATAAAGGACGGGGCTGAGACGGCGAAAGTGAAATCTAATCTGTCACGTGGCACGTCAGAACACCGAGCTGCTCTGTGGGGATTATCTTTGCCGCACGTTTGAGGCGCGAGTGTAACATCATCTGTGTTCGGAGAGAACGCTTGTATCTCTCAGCAAACCGCATCCCTGCGCTAACCAGCACAACAGCATTAGGAAACAGCATGCATGCCTCCTCCTTCTCCTCATGTTCCCACCTTTCTCTCACTAATAATTCATCCCTTGCTCCATCCGTACCGCCGCTCACTCCTCAAACTAACCTCCTCAAAGTCAAACTATCACGCCGCTACTCATCCATTTAACTAGACTAACTATTTTTAAATGGTGCTGCAACAAATGAGGATGTTTTCTTCTAGAACTAGTGACTTGCTTAAGAGTCAGAGTTGTAGTGAGCAAGCGATAATCCCGCCACATTAGGAGAAAAAAGGCGAATCGTTTATGAATGTATTTAGCGTACTGCTTTTCCTATCCGGAAATCAGAAATATCTTTTGTCGTTAATTCGGTGATGAATTATGCATACACGTTAAGACCTCTGTATCGATACGGCTAATAAATAGACCGGGCGAGATATGTTTTAATGACTTCTTAACAAGGAGCGGCACGACGTCCATCTGGAGAACGGGCGAGGTGATTTTTTATTTAAAAGACCTCCTCGTTTTTAATTCTCCTTCGCATGTTGCTTAATTTAGTATTAAAACGATATTGAACAGCAGAGTGCTCGGGGACTCGAGAGAGGCAAATGATGACAAAAGTGACTCGGTTTACGGAACCAAATTGTGGGAACGTTTAAAGAGTGGAACATTAGGGATTTGGGATGAGGGAGGGTCTTTACAATGCCGACCCCGTTTCAGTCCAGCAGTCTAAAAGCAGCCCTTGTGCTGCTTCAGCTGTATTAAATTTGACTTGACCCCAGGCAGGTCTATTATAGTCAAGCCGCCTCGGGGACAGCGAAGAGACGACCTCTAATGATCTCTTAACTTCAGCGTGGCAAATCACGTCATCTGCTTACTGCTTACACGGTGGGACAAAAAGAAAGCCGGTGAAGTGAAGAGGACTTTAGGCAATACCCTTAAGCTACGGTCAAACGTGCCTGGAAGTTAAACACCCTGCCGTCAAAAGTCAAATTCAAGGATACATAAATGTCTAAACGCTTGTGATATGAAATGTAGCCGGGTCACATTACTTTATGGCGATTCGGTAGTGGAACGCAGTGCAAAGATCATGCTATCTGAATTATTAGGTGAAAGACAGCAGTTGGAGACACGTTACAGTTACACCGGCGTTTACACAGAAAAAATGCACTTGCTAAAACACAATTTGTAAAAAAAATTTTCACAGGGAGAAAAAATATATATATTTATATATATATATTTTTTTCCCCTGTGGAAAAAAAAATTATACAAATATTATATATATATATACATATACACACACAGTATAATCTCACAAACCACAGGAAGCCCTTAGCCAATTCCCCCAACCCCCGACTCAATTCTCACTAAGACTCGGCCCTAAAATGATTTAATTATCATTTTCTGAGTGGAAGATCAATTAAAGGGGAGAGACGTTGGGGAAAAGGGGACCTGAATCTGATTATTTATCTCTTTAACAAATTCGCTGAGCTGCGTGTCCCCCGAGCAGCTTCCTTGCTGATGCATGCTGGGAAGGAAAAGAGGTGGAACAACAAGGGCGACACTTTTGCCCTTTTTTTCCTCTGTGAATCCGTGTCGGAACGTCCTCTTGAATTTCTCTTTCTTTCTAAATAAGATAAGTATCTCAGCATAGGTTGATGCAGGTTCATGCGGCTGTCGGCACTGTACGGAGTGCGGATGGGTCAGATGGACTGACACGTTGAAGGCTTTTATCATATTTGGGTGTGTGTGAGTGCCTCGTCTCCACGGCCGGCACCACTGGGAGAGCAGCGAGGCTGCTAAAAGCAGGAGCGGGCCGCATCTAAAACGTGCGCCGAGCGATTGGATTTCTTCTCCTTTCCTTTAAGACGGAAGTGAAAAGCAAGCGAACGACGCCTGTGGATGCACTTAAGGTTTTAGTTGCAGGCGTCGCAGTGACTGGCCAGATTTTTATATGACACATGAACCTAACTACATGGTACTTAACGGGCCGAGAGGAAAATGATCCGGCAGGACTGGAGGGAGCAGGTCCATCAACTTAGTGCCTGCTGGCTGTGGCATGACAAAAAGGACTAAGGGGGGAAAAAAGCATCAAAAGCACATCCAGATAAAAAAAAAAAAAAAAGAGGTCACATTTTTCTATTTGTGAACTTCGTTCTTTACAAATCACCTGAACTAAACCCTTCCTGGGTTCATCCAAGGTGTAAAGAAGTGAACAGAAATCTGTGAAGATGCCTGAAGTGAAAGCAACTGAAGCGTGTTCTTACATCGTTCCTCACAAACAAACAAACAAACAAACAAAGTGAAGCATCATCAATGCACAGAGCTATTTAAACTGTGATAATGACTGTTAACGCAGTGTCTTGAATGGAGCTGTTTGGAGAGAGACGGTGAGCGCAGGAGAGGAGCGAGGGAGCGATCACCTGCTCACTCCTCTGACAGATCTGAGATGCTCGCTGCATATTCAGCCTGCAGAGTGCCTTCTTCATGCTGCCGTGCACTAAACTGCTGCTGACGTCTTCTTTAATCTTCCGACGGCACGTGCTCGGGTGGGAGAGGCTCGGCTTTAACTCCCGTCTTCTCCAATGTTTTAAAGAAGACTCGGTTTCCTCCTAGAGCTTGTTTTCCTAGCTGTTTTTTTTTGTTCTTTTTCTTTTCTTTCAAAAAGGCTAGACGACCTGTTTGTGCGCTTTGGTGTGAAGGTGCGAGTGACAGAGTTTTGTTTTAGAGAGAGAGACATAAAAAGAGAGAAAGAGACAGAAAAAGAGAGAGAGAGCACAAGAAAGAGAGAGAGAAAAAGAGAGAGAGACAGAAAAAGAGAGAAAGAGAGAGACAGAGTGAGTCAGAAAAAGAGACAGACAGAGAGACAGAAAAAGAGAGAAAAAGACAGACAGAGAGAAAGAGAGAGAGAGAGACAGACAGACAGACAGAGAGAGAGAGAAACAGATTCAGAGAGAGAGGAATAATTTTAATTATTGCTATCAATGTGCCTGCTTAACATGTTATGTCACAGGCAGACTAAAAATAATAATCATAATAATAATAATAATAATAATAATAATAATAAATATTTAAAATTCACTGTTATTAAAAATGAAGTTTTCCTTTTCTGTTTTAATGTAGTAATTAAAAAAAAGGGCTTGTCACAGTTTTTGTTAATTGCTATCATGTAAATCATGTAAGCCGTAACAGATTCTCTCTCAAAGCTCTTTTTTTTTTTTTTTTTTAACTAAATGCTGTGATTCATGATTAATGAATAAATTACAACTGGTTGTAGACAAACCCACTTTGGGGTGGTGAGACTATCTCTGTGTTAGTATAACAGCACAGCCTGAACTGTTGTATTCCTTGTACAGTAATCACTGGGAAGTGAACGTGTGTGTGTGTGTGTGTGTGTGTGTGTGTGTGTGTGTGTGTGTGTGTGTGTGTGTGTGTGTGTGTGTGTGTGTGTGTGTGTGTGTTTGTGTGTGTGTGTGTGTGTGTGAAGATAAAGAGCCAGGTAAATTGTAAACTGCGTAAAATTGTGTCATTCATGAGGGAATATCTTCATTTCTCAGCAAGAGCGACACTGTTGTGACCCAGTGCGACCGGACCTTAAATTAAACGGAGAATGTGATTGTGCAAACCTTCTGCTCGTTCCAGCCAGACCTGGAGTTGCTGTATTAACTGTGATTTCATTTGCATCGCTTTCACAGGCTGCGATCAGCCGAATATAAACGCGTGTGCATGTGCGCGCGCGTGAGTGTGTGTAAGAGAGAGAACGAATGAGCTCACAGTGCCTTGAGGCTTCTCACAAGCAGTTCAAAGATCGTTCCTCGGCAGATAAAAACAAGTGAACGAGTTACATGCCAAATTAATTTCTTCCTCAAAGACACGGCGGCGACATGGCGCTTTTCCTAAATAAATCTCCATGTCAGGATAACGTGAAGTCTTTACCTAAAGAGCCTGTAGAAGGTCCAGACAACACGATTCCTTTTCTAATAAAAGAAACGGTGAGCTCTTCCGAGTTCTTATTTAACCTCTGAATCCACTTTAGAGCTACAATTACAGCACAACTCAAGCTGGAGCAATCTAATAACTGACATTTACTGAGGTGTGTTTCGAGGTTAATTCAAGTCTTATTTAACAAACAGGAGTCAAACCACACGGCTGAGCGTTCACGAGTACTTGGTGTGGAACACAAATAGCGATGTCTACCGGAGTAAGCTGGTAATTAATAAGGAAATGGGCCTATTCCCATTGCTGTAATCTAGCCACAGAAATAGCCATGGACTCCCAGGTGTTCGCTTCCCTTCCCCAAAGACTGAATTGGCCTGCAGAGCTTGCGCCCTTAATGAAAAGAGTGAGGTACTTACTAACGACAAATTAATAGTTACTAGGCCAAGCCTTATGGGTAGCTGTCCATCAAATTCTGCTCCCCCTGAAGGCATTGCAGTCTTGAATGAGAAAACAAGGAGGGCCTGTTTGCTTTAGTCAAAGATGACAGGAAGGAGGTGGCAAAAAAAACGATAAACGCCACATTCTCCGTGGACGGGAAAAAAAAGTAGGTATGGGGAAAATATATAAATCTATATATAAATACAAAAACAAAAACTCCCACTGCCTCAAGAAGATATCTATCTATAGCACCTCTTTAACCGTGGCCTGGGTCAAGACATATATATATATATATACACACACACACACACACACATATATATATACATACACTGTATATGGGCCTCCACGTTACAACACAAGAACGTTAGGTCTGATCAAACACTGCTGTGAAAGATAACAGGTTATTAACGTGAAGACTGTCTGGTAGTATCACAAGGAATGCAAAAGCTGTCCACGAGGTTTCTTGAGGGAATAATAATAAAAATAAATAAATAAATAAAAAGTCTCTCGTTAGTAATAACAGTGTTTAGCATTTCTCTTACCTCTCTCTCTTGAGTGCATGGCTGCTGTACTGGCCGTTGGTCGTAGCGTGCTGGTTGAGGTGGCTGCTCTTTGGAGGCACGGGCGAGGCGGAGGACAGGTCCAGGCCACGGTGGCCGTTGTTTCTGCCACTGAACTCCTCCTTCACGTGTGTGCCCGTTACCTCCTTCCACAGCTGCTGCAGCTCAGCTGGAATCACGCCTGCCACAAAACAAATTGGATAATTAAATCAATTAATGGGCTAATCCACTTCCACTTGTGCTGTAATTAAATAAAAAAAAAAAAACAAGAGGCTAAGTAAACAAAAGGAGCGTATTAATTAGGACTTGTTCCACTACGGGAGAGCGTCAGGAGATGCATTCGTACCACACACACACTCACTGTTTGTCTCTTTCTCACACACACACACACACACACGCTCTCCCTGTCTGTCTCTTTCTCACACACACACGCACGCGCGCACACACGCACTCACTCGGTGTATACAAATCTCTGGCATTCATGTGCATTTCATGCTTAAAGTAAATAATTAACATTCAGACAAGCCGTGAAATCTGAATCATCTTCTGAGACAAGGGAGCAAGTTCACAAAAGAATGTTTGTAACACATAAAAATGTTCACTCGCAGGGAGAAAAAAAAAGATAGGCCGAGGTTTAAAAAAAAAAAAAAAGGGCCCCTGGGGTAATATTCGGAAAAGCAAGTTAATGTGCAAAATACTTAAAGCTCTGAGCTGCCTAATTGACACACACACAACTTAAAGCATATTTAATATGGCACACTGCAGCTTCACCACAAACACGTTCTAGATCACACTTACACACTTACACACACACACACACACACACACAACTCCATGTACCATTAAATCGCTGTCCATGACCAAGTTAAATGTGACTGAACTGAGATGCTGCATTAGCAATATCTAGTGAATCATACGCTATAAATACAGTACTGCGTATATATACCGTGCGTACCAGGCGTCGGCTCCTAGCGATTAGCCCGACGGTACGGACTTGATAATATAAAATTAACTACGAGAGGCTTTGGTCGATGGACCCATCAACTCTTCTATTAATTATATCAATTTTCAAAATAGAAAGGAAGCTGATTTACCCTCTGCTTATCTGAATTACACCGTAAAGTTTTATTTCCTGTCTTCAATCAATCGCTCTCTTTTTTTTATATGCAGATACTGAGCATTTAACTGTAACTAACACACACACACACACACACACACACACACACACACACACACACACACACACACACACACACACACAAATGCTTAGTCTTAATTTATTCCTTTTGTGGTAAAATAACTGGCGAGTTGAAGACCTCAATGCGATCAGCAGAAAATATTTTGAATTTGATAAGCTACTAAAGATTTTAATTATGCCAGTAATGGAGAACAGTGGGCTAATGAGGCGAGGAAAGAGAGAGAGAAAGAGAGAGAGAGAGAGAGAGAGAGAGACACTAAGCAGTGTGAAACGAGTCTGATAGTACTGCTGTAAATTCACTCGAGATCGTTTGCATATCAAAGAGCTGGAGGAAATGATTGCGAGACCAATCAATAACCTTTCCACGTTCCACAGGAACATCTTTTTTTTGCTGCTGTGGATATGGGGTGTGTCCTTTTCGCTGTGCTTTTTGGGCAGTCAGCTTTGCTAGCTATACTCATGTGCGACGGACACGTTGTTAAGAATGTGAACATGTATCAGTTTTCAGGCCTGTGTGTGTGTGTGTGTGTGTGTGTGTGTTGTCCATGGTTAGTGTTTATAATGGCTGATGGTGAAGGTAAACAGAGGAAGGGAAGGACACAGTTAGAAGTAAGTGTCCTAGGTTTCTCCTGCATTTTGACAGTGTGCTGTGTATTTTTAGCTGATAGGCTTCGGGCCTCTTCTCCCTGTACTGCGTTCTCTCTGGTCGCTCTCGCTAACCTTCTTTCGCCTGCAACACATCTGTATTTATTCTCCTTCTTTCTGTCATCCTGATCCGTTTACAATCCCATGTGTGTATTAATCCTCGCCATTAATCATCTGGCATCAAAGCTTTTTCAGCACCGTGACAAAAGTGGCTGGAACACCTCCTGCAAAATAATCCCATCCGAATCTCCGCTTGTGCACGACACCACCAGACCAATCGAATTAAACTCTTACCGTTATTCAATAACCCAATTCCAGAAGAATACACGGCAACCTGTATTTAATAGAAACCCTGTCCATGACCCTAAATTTATCTTTTCGGGCCTGGATTACTGCATCTAGGGTGCTTTGCCATTTTTCAGCCTAACCTCTCCCTACTCCTTTCGCTCATTAGAGGCCAAAGATACACAGCCCTTGTTTTAAAAAATGTATGTCTGCACCAAGCTTGATTGATTACCAGTGGTGCAACTACATTTTTACCGCGGCAGGTAGCAGCGGCCTGCTTGGACCGGGAGCACTTCAACCTTTCCCGTCCTTGTACCCCCCCCATACTCCCTGTGACCCTGTTCAAGCGAGAAGAAAGTTGATTTAAGGATCATAACCGCATCAGTCGCCAACCATCATCATCATCGGTGGCAAAAAAAAAAAAGAAAAGAAAAAATAAATGACCCGGTGGCTCTGGCTGTGTAAAGTGGCCGGCTGTGCCGTTTTTTTTCCAAGGTGCTACAGTGCTCTATTGGGGGCCCGATGTGACACAACTATTAGTTTGTTGTTCCATCAGGCGAAGACCTTCACCGCCACCCCCCTCGCTTACGTCTCTCTGATCGCCGCGTCTTTGATATGCAGCCCTTAGGCCTAAAATATGTTCCTCTCTGAATGCTACAGGAGCTATTAAAGCAGTGCCATGCTGCTGAATGATCAATCAACGCCAGGACACGCTGGCCACGATCACTGGCTGCGTATTAACGGCAAATTTGTCTTGTCACCGTCCCATGGCCCTTTCCTGGACAACTAAACTGATGGGAGGCGGGGGATGAGAGCTGGCTTTGGCTCGGAACTCGTGTACACACACACACAGCACAATGAAAGGCAGGTAATAGAGTGGAAGGGGGTATGACATGCACACACACCTAACAGAAACACCTGGGAGAACATAGCTAATGCAGGTGTCTGACTGAGTGAACGGGTCAGACATCATTTCCTTGCCTATCCATCTCTTTTCTCTTATGCTCTTTTTTCCCCCCCTATAGTGATGTTTAAGAAGCTTCAATTGTTTTCCCGTCTCTCGGTCAAGACGCCTACTTTAACCTTCTCCATTTTCAAAGAGTCAATCTCAAAAGACAGTAAATAAGAGCTCCAACAACTTTTCAGCAATTTTCCAGCAGCAACCAAAGTACCTGTGTTTGGTTTGATGGAGAAAAGTTTTCGAAGCTTGTCTTGGAGAATTAAGGTGCTACGGTTAACAGTGTATTTTTAGAACAATGTATGTTCAGATAAATTTAGGCGACAGATGAAATGGAAAATTGTTGATGATAAACAAGTGCGCTGGCACTTGCACCCTCTCACGCGAGTGTCAGCGATGCCTTCGTCGTGCAGGTGAGACACTGTTAATTAATAACAACAAGAGATGATGCTTTCTGCTGGTTGTACTGCATCTAACTGTAGTGCAACCAGATGCACTAAAAAAAGGGGGCAGAAATGAAGAGAGAGAGAGAGAGAGAGAGAGAGAAAAAGAGAGAGAGAGAGAGAGAGAGATTCCAAAGCTAAACTTTTTCATAAAGGCGTTGAAAGCATTATGCTGTGTTTGCATTTAATCTAATTTATTACCCAAATTTAATGATCGTACAGAGACGAAAGCTCAGAAACTTATGAAGTTTCAATAAGATCCATTTACATAAAGACGCCGTAAAGACTTCTGACCCCGGAATGCCGACACAGTTGTCCCTAAATCTCTAGACAATCGGAACCAATCAGCACTCGTACAGCTCCGCTTTGTTCCTCTGCATGTGTACAGCTATTGTTGCTTTACCATCACCTAAAGTACACCAAAATCAAGACTTCAAAAAAGAAAAGAAAAGAAGAAACAGATTGGAGTAGCGTTAAACAGATGAGGAAACGTCTCCCCCAACTTACTGCGGTCGGAGCACACGTGCTCGCACGCACGTGAGCAGCGTTAACTCATCGCTCACATGGCAATGCTAACTAGTTCTGCTGAACATTGAACAGATTAGATCTCAGCCTCTGGAAGGCTGCTCTACTGAAGCATGAACAAGTCTGCTGGGGTGTGAAAGGAAAAGGTCATCAATAACTTCAAACAGTGAGGCAGAAAATGTGGCAAATAGGCCAGGTCACACAGACGCTCGCACACACACACACGCGGTGGATGAAAAATATCTGAGGACAATGTGTCACTGCTAAAGCTTAAGTCCAGCCGAACGAATGACGATGACTTTTGAAGACATTCATGTCTGTTTATAATTCATCGGAACTCTCGGAGTCATGAGAAACGTACGTAAACGTGCATTATCGTGAATTGGTTTACTGTTATGAAAGCAAATATTGAAATATCGGAACTCAAACACTTGCATGTCAGAAAATGAGTACATTTCAAATTCTGACTTCTAGCCATCTGGGAATGTTTTAATGTTCTAAATTCTGGGCATAACCAAATATATGGACTACACAGTGCTAACAGCAGCTTGGGTCACTATCCTTACGCTGCCATGCCTAGCTCAAGGGCATTGTGGGGTGTTTTTTTTTGTTGTTGTTGCCCTAAACAAACAATAACAAGACTGCACAAACAGTGTGTTTGCACATTACCTAACCAACTCCACCTCCTCCTCCCTTTCTCGCCTTATCGTACTAAGAGGTTGTTTGTCTTCGGCAGAGAGTGAACGAAAGAGAGAGAACAGTCAGTGTTTGGAGGAGGGGGGGGTTGTATGTGTGTGTGGGGCAACTTTATATGAAAGAGCTTTTGTGACTATGTAGCTGCTCCTTGAGAAAATATTACAGGGGGTGTATAATGAAATAAACTTCCTGGCAAAACAAGTATTGACTCAGCGTGTGCTTGTGAAAATAGGGGATTGGCCACGATTCACACAGGGGAAGCTGGGAAACAACGCACCTGGTGTGCTATCGGCTTGGAACGGAGCCAGCGGAGGATAAGGAGTGACAGAGAGGAAGATGAAAGGAGGCGTGGGGATGGGACGGAGCCCAGGCTTGGTGAAATTAAGTTTAGTTTAGAATAGGAGATGATGTAACGTACAATAAACAGATCTGAAACCGGACATAGGAGTTTAGAGAGGGAAGCGCGTAAAATGATAACTGGAAGTTTATGTGGAGGTGTAAAGAGTATGTGTGAAAGCGCTTGAGAGAGAGTGTGTGTGTGTGTGTGTGTGAGTGTGTGTAAAATTTATTCTGACTGAATAAACAAATTTATTCCTATTTCTCTTCATTATTAAGATACAGGTTGATATTACTTACAAAAGTGTGTGTGTGTGTGTGTGTGTGTGTGTGTGTATGTGTGTGTATGTGTGTGTGTGTCCTTTACCCTGAGTGAGAGAGTGCAGAGGCAGATTCTGGTTTGCTTGGATGGACAGCAGGCCTTGTCTTTGTAGACTGAGCAGGTGCTGCTGCTGCAGCTGCTGAACCTGAAGGAGCTGCTGCTGAAACGCCAACTGCTGTGTAGAAACCTACAGAGAGGAAGAGAAAGAGTGAGCGAGAGCGAGAGAGAAAATAGGGGAGGGACACTGAGACAACAGACTACAAATCATTCCTACACACACGGCAGGTACATGCCTTCCTCTCTTAATTAACTCAGAGTTGTGACAAACAATGAAACAACATAGTTAATCATTCATAATAAGAACCGCAGGATTTTAATTACGCCCATTCATAATTCAGTGAACATGCGTGTAAGTGAAAGTAAGCCTTTATCATCCGCCGTATCAAAGCTCAGATCCCAGGGCACGGACGGCTCGCTGCCTTCCTGCCGGGGAGCTGACGAGGGCTTTGGGGTAGCAGGCATTAGAGTATTATCATAAAGCCTCATAGTGCACTATACTGCTGTGTCTCAGGTATTACAGGCATTTGTGCAATATCTGGTATTTAAAAGAAATAAATAATAATAAAAAAAATTATATATATATATATATTATATATATATTATTACTGCTATTATATATTTAAGGTGCATAATAATTACAATACTTATAAACAAACAAACAAACAAACAAATAAATAAGTAATTGAAGCTGTAGTGAAGGGGAAAATAGAAAAACAAACAAACAACAACAACAACAAAAAAAACCTAAAAATATTGTGTGTTCATGTATACTGGGTTGGGGATGGGAGCGACCTCACAGGGTGAGCCGTTTCTACAAGAACAATGGTGGTGGAGAAGTACTCTTTACTCAAGTAGACCTGTGGGGTATGTTGAGGGCACAGCTGGAGAGGAAACTGGATAAAGCCTAATGTGGTGGAGGGGAAAAAAGAAAAAAAAAGAAAAAAAAGAGAAGCAGAGCCAGACAGACCAAACGACAGAGAATGACCGAGCTGAACTAATACCCATGATATGTGCTGGGTGAAATGGAACAGACGACGTCATGGTGATAAGAGAGAGAGGGACAGGAGTGTTGAACACTTTAACCCTCATTAGTCCCTCTCTCAATAACTGTTCACAAACTGACAGCAGCACCAAGCTGGAAAGATTCACTGATCAGAGTCAGCAATGTGTACAAGCGTTTGTGTGTGTGTGTGTGTGTGTGTGTGTGTGTGTATGAGAGCGCATTAAAGTACACCTCTTGCTGCTGCCAAGCTGTGTACCGCACCCTCTTCCCAAACACAGGATGCGCTGCTGTGTTTACTGCTCCCGACTGAAGGCAAACAAAAAAGGTCTCGCTGCACCGCGGAGGCCGGGTCACACAGGAGACCCCGGAGCAAACTGAACACTCCTGATAAAACAAGCTTGCTCTTTCTGTCCAATGGTCATGTGATCAGTAAAAGTAGAGCAATAAAGGGAACTTGGTGGTGTTTAAAATCTTAAAAATGCCTATTTATGGACAAGCTGAAAAAAATGCCTCTTCAACATACAGTATAATGGACCTTCTTGCAATGAGATGAACTCTGTGTGTGTGTGTGTGTGTGTGTGTGTGTGTGTGTGTGTGTGTGTGTGTGTGTGTGGTTCTTAAATGAGTTTGTTTATAGGTCTAACCTGCTGGATAGTTAATCAAACAAAATCAGATGTAGTTAGTAAGTCATGTGGATTATAATACTCACTACTCACTGTATCTAAACACACACACACACACACACACACACACACACACACACACAGAGGATACTAACAGTACACATGAGAGCTTAACACCAAATACACAAAAAGACAGGGTACAGAGCACAGACAAGCGTAATACAGAGTGACACTCGCGGACCCTTTCATTGTCTCGACTCCGATATGAAGGTAAAGATCTTTGGGCGGGAAAAAAAAAAAAAGACTGGAAAAAAGAAAAAAAAAAAAGAAAAAAAAAAGTGATGTCTTTAAAATGAAAGCGAGGCACAAAGCAACAACAGGGGGTTATTGTGCCGAGGCCCCACGGGAGGGAGTCACACAGTGATTCTTCTTGTCTTTTGATGGCGGCACAAGAAATCCAAACAGATAGAAGAAAGAGGAGAGAAGAAGAGAGGGAGAGAATATATCAGCAAGACGAACAGGCCTCTTGAGGGCTGCATCAATTTCCTCTGATCAAACATAATGTGCTTCAAAAATTTTTTGTATTTATTATATTATTCACTGTTCCCCTTTCAGCTGATCATTTGTAGCTTTTTGCTATGTCAACTTCACCCTCCCTCCTCTACGTCCTATCCTAAGAGAGCGAAGGAGCGAGTGAGAGAGAGAAAAGAAAGAGAATGACATCTCTTATCAGAAACATGAGAAACAGCCCTGTCACATTGATTTATGGAAGTGAAGCAGCACAACTTGTCCAAACTGAAGCCCCTAGTTCATTAATTAGCAAGCCTGGGGACTTTGATGTTACTCTGTGTGTGTGTGTGTGTGTGTGTGTTTGCATGTGCATGCTTGTGTGTGCGTGTTTTTCTATTCGTTTTTTAATCTATGCGCTCAGAAAGTGAACGTGACTGTCAGAGGGGAAAAGTAAAAGTCTGAAAATCCTGAATCGCCTTTGAACTGCTTCTGACCGAGCAATAATCAGTTCTTTTGTCTGGAGCGACGCCTGCATCCGCCAGTCATTAACACACAGCCACTGTAATTGAGGCCAGGCTCGAACTTAGAGAAAGAGTCTGGCAGTGAGAGAGAGAGAGAGAGAGAGAGAGAGAGAGAGAGAGAGAGAGAGAGAGAGAGAGAGAGAGAGAGAGAGAGAGAGAGAAATGAAAAGAGCAAGCGGAGAGAAAACAAGTCCAATTTATGATAGCTTACTATTACATGGCTCCTCGGCTGCCATTTCCATGTTTATTAAACATCCGAAATCTGTCTGTTTCTCTCTCTGTGTCTCGCTCTGTGTCTCTCTCTGTTTCTTTTTTCCTTTTCAAAGGGACATTTTTTAATTTGTCTATGACTTTCCAAGAGTAGCAGATTTCCATAAGCAACGAAAAACTACTAAAGGAAGAGCATTATATGTCCATACCTGCTTACCTGTCCATGAAGAGTGAGAGAGAGAGAGAGAGAGTGTGTGTGTGTGTGTGTGTGTGTGTGTGTGTGTGTGTGTGTGTGTGTGTGTGTGTGTGTGTGTGTGTGTGTGTGTGTGTGTAAAATGCCAGATTACCTCCTTGCTGTGCTGTTTGCTGCCATGTTGTTGTTGAAGAAGTTGGAGCTGGAGTGATTCTTGCTGCTTCTTATAGAAGTCCTGAAGTTGCTGCTGCATGCGCACGCACACACACACACACACACACACGCACACACACGCACACACACGCACACACACGCACACACACACACCAGTATTATGTCAGTGGTCTTCACTTTTCTACTGATTTACAGGATACATCCTTTGTGTGCGTGTGTGTGTGTGTGTGTGTGTGTGTACCTGCTGTAACATCAGGGCCTGTTGCTGCTGCAAGAGGATTTGGAGCTGTTGAGGGCTCAGGACTTGCTGCTGGAGAATCTGCTGCATTTGCTGAGGAGTTATCACCTGCGGAGTCATCATAGCCACTGACACTGGCACCTGCACCACACACACACACACACACACACACACACACACACACACACACACACACACACACACACACACACACACTTGTTACTATGTAAAATCTATACAGCACTCTTTGTAATTTAAATACATTTATACAGGGAGATTATAGGACTACTGACACAGCAAATGAAAGACGCGCTCACATGAGACAGAGCCAGTATAAATCACACTCAAATCCAAACCGTCTAACACACAGCATCCCAATCAGCACAATGCCTCGCTCCAGTAACAAGGCAACTGTCCATTAGCATAGGCGGCTCTTCTACCTTTCATTATCCTCTGAATGTGTGTTTACATTTTCATATGGGTTTTTATTTATTTATTTATTTTTGAAGGTTCCCGTCGTGCTGCTGCAAACGGAACGAGACACAAAAAAGAAAATCAAAAGCTGGGACGACGAATCGGGATCGCGGAAAGCAGCGTGCTGTCAGGACCTCTTTTTAGAAAACCGTCCCAATAACACTAGCACATGGAGATAAAGAGGTGTGATAGTGGAGTGTGAGTGGAGAGCAGTGTGTGACATTGAGAGGATCTTAGTACACAGCCGATAGGGACCCTTAATTGCTGGAGAGGCTTGTGTGTGTGTGTGTGTGTGTGTGTGTGTGTGTGTACATGATGCCATTAAAAGCTTCTCCTTGCAATGTTTGGGACAAACAAGATAGAGATGAACTTAAGAGCATTTTACATTTACCACTGATACACACACACACAGGCAGAGGATCACACAGGGTGTGTGAGTGAGAGTGTGTGTGTGTGTGTACATAGTGCATGCTTTGCCTCAGCTTAATGGGCCAGACATTAGGGTGACAGCTTTCACCAAGGTTACCCCAACTGTATCGGTGGATCACAGCAGATGACACGGCCTGGAACATTCTGGAAAATGTAATTGAGGCCTTGTTTGTCATCCGCCTGCATAAATATGGTCTAATTTGCCTGGCTTTAAAGGAATACAACACAAACAAACCACCTTTAATGAATGCCTAGCACATCCCCGGTGCTACAAAGGGCAGAGGTGTCAAAGCAGAAGAGTCGCTCGACACGTAAACACAGTGCTGCTTTGACAGCCAACACAACATGGCTAAAGGGCAAATGTGGCTAAACAGAAGGAACACATTGCTAGCCACTAACTTAACATGTAAGCACAGATTTTTCTCACCAACCCCACCACCCCAACACACACACACACACACAGTTAGACGACATGAGGAAAATAATCCCTACCTTAGCTTGGACAGGGCTACGACTTAATAAGCAAGTCATCTTGAATGTTTTGTTTTATTTTCCATCGTCCCCCATATAGCCTTTGTTGTCATTTGCATAAGCCACGCCCCCTACTCGTTCATTTTACGGTCATTATGCGGCGGTGTCCCTACTGCTCAGCATCACTAATTTTGATGAACTATTTTGAAGGTCGCGAGGCGCACAAGAACGGGGTGTGGGGCGAGTCGAAGCGACAGCGCTGGCATCACGACGTTGAGTAAACCCACAGATGGATTTAAACGTATATTTAAATGTCAGGGATGCGTTTCTTTTCTTTCTGTTTTGTTTTAGAATAATACTTTACAGGAAGCATATTCACTGCTTTAGTGAGTGCGGTATTGAACACAGCTGCAGAACGACTGACATTCCTAGTTAATCGGATACATATGTCTATTTCAAAAGCTTTCGCTGAACCAAATGACACAAAAATAAGACATTATCTCACAGTACTCAACAGACGTGCTATAAAGTGTGAGCTGTGCTTTAGCTAATTAATTTCTTTCGTTTTTACACCCTTCATGCACACTGACATCAGTCTCCGGTGTGTGTGTGTGTGTGTGTGTGTGAGAGAGAGTGAGAGTGTGTGAGTGTAGACAGGAAGTACGGCTCTAGACCCTGAGCTCTATTACAGCCCCCGTTTTATTACCCATTACCAGTGGGGTCATTAGAGGGGAGAGAGATTGTACTCTTCTTAACCTATTGATCACAGTAACTACTGGTGTTTAATCCTCCGCTGAACAAGCTGCGATCTGTTTAAGCTACGCCAGGGCACTTAAACTGAAAAATCTCACCACAGCCAATGCAACCAGGCCACTTCACAATCCAAAGAGCTGGCGAGAGATGGAAAAGATGTTTTCCATTCAGAGACCTGTTTCTCTCTCTCTCTCTCTCTCTCTCTTTGACAAGACGCACGGAGGAGGAACAGGAATGAGTGGCTCGCTCCATAAAGGAGAGAGAGATAATGTATATCTGAAGCATAGCTGTGATTTGGTATTACATTTTATCACTCGCGCCAGTGTCGGAGAATCTAAGAAACATTCGCTGGTTTTGATGAAAACGTTGTCATTTATATATTGGGGGATTAAAGCAGATATCCATGTGAGACATTAACTAATTTGACATTTGAGCAATTTCTAAATTTAGGAACGCGGGTATAAACGCTACACACACACACACACACACAGAGCAATAAAAAAGCACTGAGACTTGACTGTAGGAAATGTGATATCGCTGGCTTGCTGACTACATGTACACACACACACGCGTGCGTTCAGACATGCCAATACATGAAGCTAACTACTAAAAAAAATAAAATCCAATAATCATGCCAACAACATTTTTTTTCTTTTTAATATTTCACTTTGCTTTCACTCTACATTACATACCGCACAACAATCCACTTGTACAGCCATTATAATTCACGCTACATCTCATCCATAAAATGGCACATTTGTAAAGATCTCTATCAGGCTCACGGTGAAGCGGAAGAAGGAAAATAACTGTGCAGCTCAAGAGCAGGCTACAAAGGCTACCTGCTCACAGTGCATTCCCTTTAGCGTGTGTGTGTGTGTGTGTGTGTGTGTGTGTGTGTGTGTGTGTGTGTGTGTGTGGAGGGCACTCAAAGAAAAGGACACTAGCAGCGCAAATGCTAGCCTAATGAGAAAACATCTGACACCTATCTGACTCACTGATACTGTCTTAATGAACACTGTGTGCCCACGAGAGCGAAAAGGCTCTGACACACACACACAGAGACAGAGAGAGAGAGAGAAAAAGAGAGAGAGAGAGAGAGAGAGAGAGAGAGAGACAGAGAGAGAGAGAGAGACAGAGAGAGAGAGAAAGACTCTCTTGGTGGCAGTGTCAATTAAGATGAATGGTGTGAAAAGTGAAAATGAAAAGTGGGAAAGACTTCAATAGAAACCAGCTGAAGTGGCTGCACGGTGCACAGGTTGGAGAGGGCGAAAGTGCTGGGAGAAAATAAAGAAAAAAGAAAGAAAGAAATAAAAAATAAATAAAATTTTAATGCTCCCTGGTGTCGTCTTGTTTTGTCAAGACATCAAACGGAATGGTGAAGAGCAACAGAACAAGCCCTTGAGAAATCAGAAGAGCCTGTGCTGCGTTTGAAGCCTGCGTGCGCTTTACCTTTGTCTGTGTGGACTCGGACGTGAGCGCCACTCCACTCTAAGAGGCTGCACGTACCGAGCGGAAACGAGGATTTCACACTCCGCCTCGCACCACGGCTGAGCAAACTGCCGTAATTAACCAGCGACAAGGATAGAATGGCTCGTTTACATTGCAGCTTTATCGGATAGCAGGAAAATTACAGCAGCCTAAGATTACTCACTTAGACCAATGACATGCACACACACTAATATATTATATACATATAAGTGGTTAAATAAATAAATAAATAAATAAATAAATAAATCGATAAATAAATAAACAAACAAAAATAAATAAATAAACAAATAATAATAATAATAAATTCCCATTTAATAAAAAAAAATACATCCATACAGCAACCGATACTGCACTGAATTCACCTTTAGAGCTCATAAACCTAACAAATACATAAATAAAATCTAAAGCTCATGGTTTTTGATAGGAGGTTTTGTTTGGGTTAACAGTCCTACAAGCAAAAAGGTTTGAGCAATAATCCCATTAAATCAAACACTGAAGAGAGCTCAAGGCCTTCCACACACACAGGCTGAACCAGGTGAAACAATGTCTTTGTGTGGGCCTCAGAAAAAAAACAAGATGCACACACACACACACACACACACACACACACACACACACACACACACACACACACACACACACACGAATCCTCTCATTTGTGTTACAGTATTAGCTCTCACACAGTGTGCACTTTTAACACACTGCACATAGTTTCACTCAAACTAATCATGTGCTAACTCCAGTCTTGTGTTGTTCCTTGAGAACCTTTTTAAAACACACACACACACACACACACACACACACACACGCACACACACACACACACACACACACACACACACACACACACACACACACACACACACACACACACACACTTCTCTATTTTACCCTAACAACTATTTAACATCATTTCTATTTGACCGACTCGACAAGCTTACGCCGCTCCGCATGTGCTGTCAGATGCATTACTGGCATTGTCAGAAATTTAATTAAGATCACAAGACTCACAAATCCTCCCCTCCATCAAACAGAGAATTTGCCGCGAGACAATAGCCGTCACGTCCAGCGCGCGGAGAGTTTCCATTCCCTGCCACGGCACGACGGCCGCGCCGCTAATCCATGTCTCCATGACGCCAGACGATGGCTGAGACGAACCTCGTCTCGTTCTGATTTACGCCCGTGTTGTGATGTTTGTCTTTTCAGAGGCGTGAATCCAATTAGCACCGATAACAGAGGGGAGATACCGCTGTCGGCAGACGGGAGCTGATTGAAAAAGATGAAGCCGGATCAAATCTCTGTGTCTGGCTGACATGAAACTTACTGCTGGACCGTGTGGTTAAAAATAATGTGATGATAATTAGACACCAGGATGAAGCACTACTTCAGTCTACTAAAAGCGTTCTGGTTCACAACTAACTGGTGGGAAAAGTTGCCTGAGCAAAAGCAGAGACTTTTTTTTTTAGTCTGGAGCGCATCCTGCGAGAGTGTTGAACCTGAGGAAGCGAGCGCTCTCTGGGCCTTTTTTCTTCTGGAGTGTTGAGGGTGTGAGCGAACAGAAGGGAACAGCTGGCACCGTGTTTGTGTCACTGCCGAGTTCTTCTCAGTTTTCTACAGATGCTGCAGACTTGAAGACGTATAGGAATACACTGTGCTGCTGCTGTAGGACATGCATTTGTGCCATGCAGCAGAGAGGACAGGTGTTAGCGGTGTCATGCCGTGTTCTGACACGCAGCACAAATGCAGGCAGAACTCTGAAGCACTGCTGATGAACAATAAATCAACTCTGATTACACAGTGCCAGCGCAATCATCTGTCTCTTACTTGTCCCTAAAGCACGAGGCACAGCTGTGGAGTATTAGCCCCCAGACCGCACCGGGGCTTCGTCTATAGTTTCCACACACACACACACACACCTTTACGCACTCTCTCTCCCCTTTGCTTGCCTCCCACTCGCTCTGGCTGCTTCTCCGTGTCCCAGCGCAGCACCCTGCTGCCAGTCTAAACACTGACGGTGCACTGCAATCACAGGCTACAAGTAGAAAATGAGCAGCTGACAGCTTTAGCACTTCATGATCATGAGGAAGAAATGTACTAGCAGCATGCAGACAGTCAAATGACATGCAATATTTATTCCTCAACTTGGATCTAAAGGGATTTTAAACCAAGCAAATTCAAACAGTGAAAAGTTCACAAGGGGTGTGTGTGTGTATGTGTGTGTGTGTGTGTGTGTGAAAGTAAGTTGGTACATAGCCTTGTGTGCCACACATTCTTGTGCCGTCATCTCATGCTGCTGCCACATGCACACACACACACACACACACACACACACACACACACACACACACACACACACACACACATACACCACAATGGCATCTTACCCCTCTTCACCTCTTAAGGATGGCAGAGCCCTATTAACCTCCAGCCTTTCTCACTTACCATGCAAGTACACACACACACACACACACACACACACACACACACACACACACACACACACACACACACACACACACACACACACAGCATACTGCCTATACTATATTGGGCAACTAAAATCTTTCAGAAATCAAACATTTCTAGAAGAGGTCTCTCACAAACACACACACACACAAACACACAAACACACACACAATCTTCCTTTTTGTAACTGATCCCTAGTTACTTTCAAAGTCAGTGGTCAACTTTTGGATAAAAATAAAAACAAATACACAAACAGCCAGAAGAAACACAAACACAACAACATAACCAAAGCACCGGACAGCTAAAAAAAAAAAAAAAAAAAAAACAGCAGCAGCAGCAACAACAACAACAACAACAACCCAGCAGCAATCTCCAAACAAGAGACTCCCAAAAGCAGCAGTTTGTTTTATTCTACAGGTGATGAGGGGGTCCCATCCTGAGTCTGACTCTAAGACTAACTGAGGTAGAAATGCTCAAATTACACACACACACACACACACACACACACACACACACACACACACACACACACACACACACACACACACACGCCTTTTCCCAGGAAAATTAAATTGTTCTTTCTAAAAGGAAAAGTGGAGAAAAAATAAAAGAAAGCAGACAGAATTAAAGAATCAATCATATTGACAAACCTGACAAACTCCATTTAGCTGGCAGAGTAAAAAGAGGCAGAGCGCCGGGGCCGGTCACAGAGACGAGGAAGAACCGGAGACTCAGAGCGGAGCACACAGGAGGGAGAGAGAGAGAGAGAGCAGGAGAGAGGGAGTAGGAGAGAGAGAGAGGTGTTTACAGCCAGAGCATGTGAGTGTGTGAGTGTGAGTGTGTGCGTGTGTGTATGTGTGTGTGCTGTCGCGTCTCAAGCCTTCTTCCCGGGGATATGGACAGATTGCATGCGCGAGGTTGCTGCCCGACTGACAAGATACAAAACTATCCAATCAACCACGCCCTTTCTCCACCAATCACAAGCTGAGCTCTAAACATAATCAATTCAAATGGGGACACAAGCAGCAGCGGGGGCCGCCGCAGGCTGTGTGTGTGTGTGTATGTGTGTGTGTGTGTTGGGGGGGGGGGGGGAGTAGGAGGTGCAGGTGAAACAATGCCTTTGTGTGGGCCTCTTAAAAAAAAAAAAAAACACACACACACACACACACACCAAAAGAAAGAAAAAAAAACTGCTGTTGACGGCTGTTAACCCTTTGACCCCAGTGGGGGTTCACTGTGCTCGTGAAACAATGAGAGTCTGAAGGAGGGAGTCTCTTTAATTAAACAACAGATAACTCTAAACACAACTATCTGGCTGAGAGAGAGAGAGAGAGAGAGAGAGAGAGAGAGAGAGAGAGAGAGAGAGAGAGAGAGAGAAGCAGAGATGGAGAGGGAGAGATAAACAGAGAGGGAGGGAGAGAAAGAGACGGAGAAGAAGAGAGAGACAGAGACAGACAGAGAGAGAGAAAGAGAGATACCGAGAGAGAGACGGAGGAAGTGAGGTGTTGGAGTGCAGAGAAAAGTAAAGACTGAGCCATCTTTCTTTATTGTTCAAGTTTACAACAAGCAGCAACAACAGACAAGCTGCATTTCGAAAGGCAGGCAGGGGTTTTATTAATGCAGAACTGCCTGACATCATTCTACTTATAGTGAAGTCATCATATTATGAACATGCTTCTATTCGGACAGAACGCAATATCAGGATAGGGTATAAAATTGCCCCCTGGGGAAGGAGAAGGCGTTGTGTGCTGTGTAAATGTGAGAAGTGAAAAGGCCCAGCCTTTTTTAAACACAGCTGACTAGAAGCTCACTCAGACAAGAAGACTTCCTAACTCGTGAATCTCTCCTGAGCGCATGGACACCCACTGGCTGTCCTGTTACGCTTCACTCAGTAGCAGGCTAGCGTTCGGGGACGTCGCTGTCTCAGCACTTAGAGGTCACACGTGTGCTTACGTATCATCCCACTTACAACTTACTGCCATTAAAGGGGGGGGGGGTGGTTGAGAGAGAGAGAGAGACAGAGAGAGAGACCTGGTTCTGCCCCCTACTGGCTTAATCTGTCTCACAAAATATGCGTCCACATTAGAAGGAAGGATTGATTGCACTCGTTTTCTCTGTGCGCTAAAGAACAGTGGTTATTTTAGACATGATGTACCGCCAGTGTCTTTCTCTCACAGCTACTGGAGCGCCGCCGCTCCGCTTATTGTGCTGCTGTTACGTTATCCACTCTTTACTGTTACAAGACGATCGTGTCTAATGATCTATTATTAGAACCTACAGTTTGAATGTGTGTCATTTAAATAAACGCATGAATTTTATACGCACACAATAAATTATTGCTATATTAAATTATATCTACTCTCACTATTGGGGGGAAAAAAAAAATCCCCAAAACATCTAATTATAATTGAGCTGTAACGACACCAGTAAACACCAAGTGCTACTAATAGATTTAGTCGAATTGTTGTTTGGTTTTTTTTTTTTCTGTTAAAAAAAAAAAAAAAAAAAAAGAAATCCTCAGCACAATTCTCAATGCTGTGCACCCACTTTGCAAATGCATAAGCAAAAATGAAACCCGCAAAAAAAAAAAAAAAAAGAGAGAGAAACAAAGCACAAATTGCATGCAAACTCACCAACTACTGCAACAAATCATGTTTGTGCCCCATGGCTCTGATTCTTTATCAAAACATGCAGGTCTTCCTTGTGATTAACACACATTAGCATATGAGCAAAATTCCGTCGTAGGTAGACAAATTCTAGCGCTTGTCAGCACGTAACGGTAAGCACAGATATCAAGGTTTCATATTCCACTGTATGGAAAACACTGTAATGAGAAAATATAGAAACTGTGAGCGTGCGGATAAATAAGTTAATAATGGAAAATAATGCATAGAGCACCTGCTCGATCCTGCTTAACGGAAAAATGCACAATAAAGATCACTGCTTTTATTTTATTTTTTTACGGACACAAAATGTGGCATTCGGCTGGGTTTACCATGAAATAAATAGATAAACAAACAAACAAACAAACAATCAAATAAATAAAAACAAATAAATAAATAGAATTAGAATTTTTGTGAAGAAATGTGCAAAAAAAAGGCTCAAGTGAAGTGAAGTGAATTTTACTGGCTTCAGATTATATCTGAGCAGAATTCTGCCAATGTGTACAAACGCGGTATAATTGCCTTGCTCTGATTATAATTCATAGGCAACAATAGCCACTGTACCAAACTCCGCCTCCTCTTTAATCCACCAATCCCGAGCAAGCGTTCTTCCTGGCCGACCTACATAAATTATTGACTGAAAGACCTCAAGTGTCAAAACTGACATATCTTAGTGAATAAGCAAATGAAAGAAAGACCCTTCATTGTGTCTCTGACAAGCACCACAAAGACACACATGCATGCACACACACACACACACACACTGAGTGAAGCAACCCAAGACATTGGGCAATCCTGCGTAAAAGCATGCACACACTAGTACACACAAGAAGAGTCCATGCGTGCCTACACACACACACACACACACACACACACACACACACACACACACACACAAACGGCCATGCCCCGTCTTCTCCCCGGGGTAGCATGTGGGCATATTCCCAATAAAACACCTTCTTAGCAGTAATAGGCCACTGTTCTCATTTCACTGCTCCCAGAGGCCTCATGATAAATTTAGCAGATCGAGTCTGCGCTGTTCTTCTGCACTTCCTCCCTCTCGCTTCTCTTAAAGCACATGTATATCTAAAACTAAATAAGATAACGTCATTTCCACGGCGCAGTTTAAGTTGCAGCCGGCTCCGACACACAAGCTCGGCTCCTGAGCAGGTAAGGCGTTGCTCCGCACCCGAGTTCGGATGGTGGCGTGCCTCCTGGAGCCAAGGTCGGTGTGTACGGCATTAACAAAGACAAATGACATTATTATGTTGGAAATGTCTGATGTAAAGACATATTGTGTAACCATTAACGATGCTGCCGTTCTCGATCGGACCGTAAGCAGCAGTCGTTCGACGTGCGCCATGTTTGAAAGCGTCTGCTTCTTGGAAGAAGGACCTTTCCTCTTGCAGAAAGAACAGTTTTAATCTCTCCTCTGACTAAACTAAATCTGCTGTTTACTTAAAGAGGCCTGAACTGAGCAGGTGGGAAATTTAACAGCTAACAGCTGCTGCTCAGGGCAACAACCTTCATCTCTCTCACACACACACACACACACACACACACACACACACACACACACACACACACACACACACACACACACACACACACACACACACACACAACTTGGCATTACTCATTTTGGACTATTTTCCGTACTAATAGATAAATAGTGAATAATAATGACAATGTAAACAGTGTGAAATAATTATCACGGCCGTTCACGTCAACATTCGCTAGGTTTTAAATATCTGTAGAAAAATGTCTTTAAGAGAGAAAAAAAAAATCTGCTCACGTTATGTTACAGCAACTCTTTTAAACATAATGACAAATAATAGTTAAAGGACCCACAGTTTTCCCCCTCAGTAATGAACCTGAACACTTGGAATATTTCAGTCGATCCATGAAACGGACACAAAGGAACGATTGCGATTTGTTCGATCCAAACCGGCGGTTTTGAACTACAATATTAAAATTGCAATTTTCTTGGCAAGCCGTTGCCTCCCTTCGGGTTCTCGCTCAGCCGTGGTTTTCGCTTAGTCAAAACAAGACTTCTTTTTTCTCAGTGCCGTACAGGACAAATTAGGTGGGTGGGGAAATTTTGTTTTCTTCATTACATCGTGATTGATTCATAGTGCGCACATTATTGACTCATATGCTATTTATGAAATCCTTATCGAAAAATTCCTATCTGTAAAAGAACAAGAGAAAAAGCCACACGCTACCATATTTGAACATGAGGAGGTTCAGTCAGAAATGACTTCTTCTTCTGAATTAAATAACAGGTGTTGTGTTGTGTTGAGTTGAGTGAGTGAGTGAGTCGCTGTTGTGCTGCACACAAAAACAGACACGTATGTGATTTCCTCGAGCCAAATCGACCTTAACAAACACAAAACAACGTGTTTCATGGTGTTTGAGCGCATGCTGTAAATACACACTTAGCTTATATTTTGTCTACTGACAGATGGCGACGTACTGACAGGAAAAAGTGATGTAGGAACAGACGAGGTTTGAGACGGAACAAACGGAAACACACACAAGTGAGAGACATACAATCACTAAGTGATGGACAGTAGTGTTCAACAAAGAGCGCTCAGTATGTTTTTCTCTTAGAGGAAAAAAAGAAAGAAAGAAAGAAAGAAAGACACAATACTCAACCATGCCCTCCAACAACAACCCTTTATCCATGAACCTCTTCCTTGCACATTAGCTGGTATTTCTGTCACGTGTTAACCAACCGCTACCGAGATCCATGTCACTAGGCATACAACACAATCACACACATGACATTCCTTACACACACACACACACACACAACCCTGTTAGCTTTACAAACAGCTGTGGATATCTATTCGTAAGCGGCCCTCGGCGCAGACGAATCGCTCACGAAACGCAGGGCGCGCTTCACAGAGTGGCGGGACACACGCAGCAGTACGTGAGGGAAGAAAGGATAGGAAAATGAAAAGGAGGGAGGGGTGTAGGGGTAGAAGATGTTATGGGAACGCTGCAGGGAGAAATCATTAGGGCTAAAATGAAAAGGTCTTAAAAATGGCACTGCAACTTTAAGAGGCGACAGTAATCTGATGGCTGAGATGACTTTATCCCGACAGCGGCATCCAGAGCAGTCCCTGATGCGCCGCTCGCGTGAAGTGGAACGCGTCTGTACAATATGACGGGGCAAAACAAGCCGCACAAGTGCAGGGAAAAGGAGGATGGAGAAAGTGCGCAACACGCATTCGTCTTTCCGTCCTTGCGAGCATTGCCAATTATTAATGTAGCTAATTAATGATGAACCACACTTGAACTGCACCTAACCCTAATCTTTAACCTCGACCTCCGTAAAGAAAAAAAAAAAGAAAGAAAGATTTCTGAGGACCGGCCAAACGTCATCTTCCGAACCCAAAGGTTAGATGCTCCGCTGGCTGTGGGGACATTTGAACCTCGCTGATTTACACAAACAAGATATCACACATGTACGATAATGTTCTGGCTGGTACAAGGTTTGCCCTCTGCATGACTTCCAGCAGTGTTTTATGCAGGCTGTAATCTAGCATTGTGATCAAGATCAGCTCTTTCCAGGGCAACGTTTTTCTTTTAACTTTCTCTCCTCGTTTTGTCTCGCTGGCCTCTCCTCAGCTGGACTGAGAACGGCGGTGCTGCTGGATCCGTCTGGAAGCCCTGGCCCGGCTCCAGAGAACCCCAGCAAACCACACTGCTAATGGCTTACAGATTGCAGCACTGCGGTGTACATGTGTCAGGACAATGCCATGACAAAAAAAAAAAAACAACGTCAGGCCACAGCACTGTGTCATGTAGTGCTCTGCTGTGAAGGAGTGTGTGTGAGTGTGTGTGGGTTGGATGGTGCAGTAAATATACTCGGCTTCCATCTTCACGAAAGGACATTATCATTTGACCCCACTTGGCCTAGTGGAAACTGTATACGGTCATGAGAGACAGAGACTGCCAGAGTGCAGGGAAAATAAATAGACGTTCCTTTGCTAAAATAGCCTGGTGCATTTGTAAATGCCATTTGGTGCATTTTTAGACAGGAAATAAAAAAAAAACATCAAAATGCCAATTGCATTCTCTACCGTGAAAGATGAATGCAATATGTACTGTACAGAGAATCATTCTGCCTTCACTTCCCCCTGCATGAAGTCCACAAACAGGGGAAGTCATAAAACCTCATTACCAAAAATAAATATATAAATAAATAAAATACAACACCACCAAAAAACCCCTTCTTGCTTTTCCTGGTTTTCAGGTGCACCAGCAGTATCCCGGAACCCAAACTAAGACTTCCAATGTCACCTTATTGTTTATGTTTATGTTTCTGTAGAAGTGGATCGTTCCACCAGGGATACTGAACACATGCTCGAGACGCGGTTGGTCGATGACGTGCTCCGCTCTGACTAGGGCAACAAACCGAAAGTGTCAAAAGCTCACACTCGTGTTCGAGTTTATAAGAGCGGAGTTCAAATTCCCCCCCCCCATAAATAAATAAATAAATAAATAAATAAGGACCATGAATCCAAACTGGGATAATCTGAGAGGTTTTCCACCACCAGCAGCGCCGTCTGACTCCTGTCTGTGTAACGTCATCGACGCAGCCGCGTGTCATACAATCCTCTGTAGGCGCTGCCTGATTTCCCGTCATACCGTGCGGTTAACCCTGCCATCTTTTCTGCTTCTTTCTCTTTCTTCTTTTTCCCCCTCTTCTTTCTCCTCGTTCCACCGAGAGGCTGGACTATCAACGAGGGTCTGCGAGTGTTGTTTCTAATTACCTATTTCTCCACTCCTGATCCTGTGGCGGTTATAATTAGTTACCTGGGGCTGCAATCCAATTTGAAGTGATGACAAGAGAGTGATCCATGAAAAAGTAATAAGTTAAATCCAATTTCAGACTGCCTCTAATTAAATGCACATGGAACTAATGACTCAAACCCTAGCATTTCGGTGATAACCGTAATTAGCAAAGAGGGAGTTGCACTCGTTCTGTCTGTCTCTCTCTCGCTCTCTCTCTCTCTCACGCTCTCTCTCTGCGTGCTGTAGGTGTGGCAGGAACGTGGCATGGATTCCTTTTAATTACTTGTGTCATTTTTCCTGCTAATGTTATCATTTTTGATTAGTCTTTGTACGCGTCAATCCCCGGCCTTCTGTCTGACAGCGTGAAAGGCGAGCATTAGTACTGTCGTGTAAATGAGGGCACACGAAAACGCCACTGGTAACTAAATCTTAAAGAAACTTCCAGCACAAAAAAAAAAACAAAAATCCAGCTTTCACTCTGGAACTTTGAGCACTAAGACCCATTAGTTCCAGTTCTGTGAATTCTGATGAATTTAGACTCTGTGATGTAAGAGCTGTGAGATGTGCTGATATATTACATCGATCAATGATGTCACAACACACTGCTACGGGAGCTGATAATATCGCTTTAGACAAACGGTTTAATTCCTACAGATTGTGTACTGTACTTATCACAGAAAATCTACATTTGTGTAGACCTTAAAATAAAGTCAGAATGTGTGTGTGTATTGCTGGGAAATAAAGCAAAAATCTGTGGATCGTGATGCCGTAGATGTTTATTGCCTAACGCTATTCGATAAAGCCATTAATCAGATATTGAGGCAACAAAGTGTTAGGGAATTTCCCTGTAAAACCCCAGTGTCGTCCTGCTGCTGCATCACTTTATTACCCGTCACTGGAAAGGCCAGTCTTCAGTGCAAGCTTGAGGTGAGAACGATGTAAGCTGGGATCGTCAATATTAATAAGAGTTGCAAGATTTGCATGATCTTTAACAAAACTCGGGCAGACGATCAAAATCGGCAGACGCAGTCAAAAACCTCTGACGGATTCGAGCGAAAGACAGAGGACAGTCTTTATAAATAGTTTGAGAGTGCATGTGGCTTGGTGTCTGACAGGTTGGTGTCTGTGTGGTTATGAAAGGCACAGCAACAAACAACAGAATCAACATCAGCAGATGCAGAAACTAGATCTTAATCCATTGGAGTGCTTAGTGTAACGTGACATGCAGGGGCTGATAGGTAATGTAATCGGGTGCTGATTGTGGCATAAAGCAGCGGTATATATATATATATATATAGTTTTTCCTTACAGCTTTACAGCTGATAACTCAGCAGACCTAAAAGTTATCCTCCAAACATCAGCTGAGGATTCAGAGGCCAAGGCACCACAGGAAAAAAACAATAAATAAATAAATAAATGAATGAATGAATGAATGAATGAATGAATAATTCGAACAAAAATGAAAACATTATTTTTATTATTTTAAAAATCTGCTTTCATTCATTTCCACTGCTTTCATTTCAAGCTTGAAATTCATTTTATTCGTTCAATTATTTCTTAAATTTCCAGAAAAAAACCCCCAACAAATCAGAACCAGACAAATTGACTTTAAAAAAACGATCATTAGTAATGAAACGTAAACCTGGTCTATATTTCTTATATAACGATCTGATATTGGGGAAAACTGAGAGAACTTCTTTGTGATGTCTAAGCAAATCTTTTCCACACGGCACACGCTTGATGCTTTTCAGTGGGAAAGACGTTTGAGGTGTTTGATTAGTTCTACAGTCGGCGTTACCTTTATGGGGTCGGATTGGGAAGCGAACAGGACAAAATAAACCTTGAGAAGTGGATCGAGAACCTGAGCTTCTATCTTCACGGTTCGACGAGCGGGGGATTTTCCCCTCAGAAACCACTCATTATACGGATAATTATGTTCAACTGTTTTATTAAACAGCTTCACGTTAAGGTCTTAATTAAGCGGCTGGTGTATTACCAGGAGACTCTATAAACAATGCGATGTGCGCGGGCAACATGCTGAACTGGTGGTAGAAGCAGAACAACAAACCCAATTAAAGCGGAGGTTTAGGACAGAAGAGAGACGCGCATTCATTTGCACTTTTTTGTTTTGTTTTTTTTTTAAATAAATGCTCATAACAGATCATTTACCGGCTGCTTAGCAACTAAACTACACCGTGTAGAAGAGATGCATCTTTGGATAAAAGGTACAATAAACCCAAACCACACACACACAAGCTGTCTTTTCCAGCGGCCTGAGTGTCAGGTTGGCTGTGGTCTCTGTATTCATTAATAAATTTTAATTTTAAATGTGGCTTTGTGTCTTCTTCTTGTGGGTGTAGGGTCCTGGCCACCAGAATCTACTTTTCATGACCTCCAACTCACAAGACTTGAAGAAGCTTTCAGTTTGATCCACATCCTGACAAATATGCGCACAATGGAAAGGTCAACATAGCCATATTTTACCCATTTATTTCCCCGAGACGCATCACCGCAAAGCTTTGAGATCAGACTCTGAAGATACATGCTCATTAAAAACAAAACACCTTCCCCTATGGAGACGTTACTAGACGTGTTCTACAGACGCGTATACGCAAGAGCATCGGGTATTAATTACCAAATATGCCCCGGAGTCGTTTGCTATTTTTGCTGTGAAACAAACAACACCCTCCTTGTTCAAACAGGGATAAAGATCTGACAGAGAGTGTGTGGAGGCAAAAGAGAGGACCTAAAATGAGTGCAAATATTGAGTCAGACATCACAAGTTGGACTTGTTTAAAAATGATAGCGGATGGGGAAATAACGAGGGCCGGATTTGTTTTGCATGACAAAGGCTAGACAAATAGAAGCCCCAGATCTGAGATGGGGGACGAGCGGCATCTGCTCTGTAGCGCTTCCTGTTGCTGTAGGTAGGAGGTATATACGGTGCGGCACGGTGGGGGAATGGAGAATCGCAGCGCTTCTTTGTATACCGTCTTAAGTTCTGTGTCTTAATGCCGGACTGCAGACTCATGAAACAAGAAGAGCTACTAGTTTACATACTAGTTACAAGATATCAGATCTTTGAGGTTAGACGTAGAACCCATTCATTCACATTCTACTACACACGCACACACACACACACGCACACACACATATACACTTGCCAGAAAAGCTGAAAAGAATCCTGAAAGAGGAATCAGTCAGAAGTGTGTCACAGGCTGCGGTTGATCATGGCACAGTTACATTTCAAGTGATATCTGTACCAGAGAATGAGCTCGTGAGCTGCGTAGTAAAGTGCAGTCAACAGCCGCCGGCCTGCCAAGTTTAATTTCCTGTTTATCTAGCACGGACTGGTATGAGCTGTGCTACAAATAACACATGGAGAACACAAATAAAAATAAGACGCGAGCATAGATACGCACGCACACACCATTTTCACCCTGCACGTGTGCCGTCTGATACGTGTCTGATGTGTTCTTTAGGTAAACGCAGTTAAAAGACACACTGAGCTATGCTTCATATATATATATATATATATATATATATATATATATATATATATATATAGATATATATAGATATAGATAAACACACATATATTATATATATATATATATATATATATAACACACTATATTATATATATATATAATTATATATATAATTATATATATATAATTATATATATATATACTTATATATATATATATATATATATATATATATCTATATATATATATATATATATATATACATACACACACACACACACACACACACACACACACACACACACACACACACACACACACACACATATAGTGAGTTTAGATGAAAGAGTAAAAGTGCCTTACCTGCAGTGCAGCTTGCTTCTCGTTGCTTTTAGGAGACTTAATAGCACCGCTTTGGTGCTGCTGCTGCTGCTGCTTGAGAAGGAGTTGCCTTGCAACCTGTAGAGCCTGAAACAGATTAAAAATAAGAACAATAAGGTTAAAGAAAAAAAAATAGCCTTATAGCTTTCTAACTTCCATATCTACATAAGCCAAAAGACAACGTGTTCTGCGCTGCAAAGTAGATAACGAAACAAAGTGCACACAAACAGACCTCTCTGCTCCTCATCCTGACTGCTTGCTAACAAATTTACATAGTTTCATTTTGTTGCACATGGAGAACAGTAACAAGCTGACAAAGCAAACAGCTGTGGAAAGATGAAAACACACACACCCATGCAAAGGGAACAAAATTGATATTGAGCAGTTAGCAAGGACTATGCTTCAGTTGAAACCGTACACTTCTGATAAACACAGGATCTGAATGTCCATTAGCAGTCGGTTAACTTCTATCTTTATTCCCGTCTCATTCCTTATTCTTTTTTCCTAGCCGTGGTTTATAACACAAATAAAAGGTTTACTGCCGCTCCAGAAAACGGTTATAGGATGCGGCCTTCTGAGTGGAAAACAAAACACAGTGGAGTCACATGTTTATTGCTCTGGCTACTCCCTCTGCCCCTAACTCCCACCCCAGCAACGATAAATAATCAAACTTGCCATCCAGTACAAACAAAAGGCAGTGGCTGTGCTTGAGAAAAAACAAAACAAAACGGTGTTCTGATGGAGGCAAAGAGAAGAGAGAGAGAGAGAAAAAAAAGCAAAGCAGCGAACGCCACGTTCCCACAGAGTGTATGGGGTAGATTCACACCTACACCAGAGCAACATCTGAGTAAATAACCAGTTTCATTCTTTCCATTATCCGCACACACACACACACACACACACACACACACACACACACACACACACACACACACACACACACACACACACGGCTCCCACGATTAAACAAATAGTCGTTGGAATGGTCCAAAAGCCCTGAAACTGCACCTCCGGCACTGCTGAGCCTCTCTGGTGTGCTGTTTGTTAAGTGTGTGTTAAGTGTGTGTGTGAGAGAGAGAGAGAAACTGTACATAGACACATTTTCATTGCTTTTATAAAGTAATGGTCACACTGGATATTGTAGTAAATCTCATGAAATGGTGCTTGTGCCAGTACCTGCTAACTGGAGCTTAGGAACTGTGTAACGTGTAATGAACAGTGAGCATCAACAGGATGAGTTGTGGGCATTTGGGGGAGGGGGGTGGTGGTAAAAGTCCTGTGTTATAACTGTAAACTGGACGAATCTTTCCTCGTTTAAAAGATAAATGATAGCACCTTCATGATGCCACCAGTGTGTGGTGTGTCGCACATCGAGAATATGTGAACATTTGATTTTAAAGCCGGTAAGAAAGTCAGGCAAAAGTCTGAGAGTTAATAAGAAACGTTTTTTTTTTTTTTTTTTTTTACAGACCAAAGTTGTGAATATAAACAGAAGGAAAACAGTGACGAATAGAAAAGCTGAGTTTAGGTTAGAGATATTTAACGAGGGGAAGAAGAAAAGGGAAGGGAAGTAAAAGATGGAGAAGATTGGGCAAAATGAACATAAACACTTACTGACCGCTTCATACACCGGAATGGAAAAAAAGAGTGATCACGGGAACTTGGACTGTGCCATGGATATTGATGCCAAATGGGCTGCTTTTAGCATTTCACAGAATCTGCTTGATCTCCTTTGATTTTCATGTACAACAGCGACTAGAGCTTACACAGAGTAGTGAATGGTGTTTAAGACAAAAACAACAACAACAAAAAAAAATAACCCCACATCTAGTGAGTCCAGGAGGCAGAGAAGAAGCAACCTGCCTTGTGTCAGCAGTCCATGTAACAGTGTGGGGAATGTTTCCCTGGCAGACTTTGGGCTTGTTAATACCAAAGGAACATTGTTTTGTGTTCTCCACAGCTTATTTGAGGATTGTTGCTGACCGTGTGCATCCATCCATGAGCATAATTTACCATCATCTCACGTCTACTTCAACACGATGATGTGCAATATCACGAAGAAAAAGTCATGTCATGAACATGAGACTGAGTTCTATGGTCCCCAGATGCCTTCACCTTCGGTTTCCTACTGAATTCAAAAGAACTTTAAGGATGTGGCAGAACGGGAAATTTCGCAGCAGGAATATGCAGCAATTGTGTGAGGCAATCCTGTCAAAATCAACCAGAATCTCAAAGGAATGTTTCCAACAATTGAGTCTGTTGTGTGAGCAAAGAGCAGGGAGTCTTAGCCAGTGTTAGTCTGGTGTTCCTAATAATGTGGCAGGAAGAGAACTATAATACTTTGGCAGAGCGTGCTTTTCTGTGGCGGTGTAAATACTCAGTCGTGTAGAAGCAGCTACGATTTTGTACAGAACCTTTAAAATTGGCCCAAACTTTGGTGCACCTTTAAAGTGTTAAATTGTCTTGAAGACGTTTTTTTTTTTTGGTATGAATGCCTAGGAGCTGCTGTTTAATCTTACATTTGTATACGCTCAATAAAGACGAAGGTAAGAGTTTTAGTACGAGACTGAGTCACTCTGGCTTGTGTGTGTGTGTGTTTGTGATGACATGATGAGGCAGGAATATGACCACAGGCTACAGAGAGGCCACTGCACTGCTGGCTCACTAACTGTCTGGACATGGATACACACACACACACACACACACACACACACACACACACACACACACACACACACACACACAATAAATATATGATACACACTCATAACCACATTTGCATGCACAATACTGTGTGATATTACATCAAGGCCTCACTACCCTGGAACATTCACCTGTGACTCATTCTACAGTAACAAGACGAAAATAAAGAGCTCCATCCGTTTCAAACAAACTGATCAAAAACATCGAGAGCGTGTTTCCATTCTAGTTTTTTTTTGCCAC